>NC_056736.1:10086578-10124078 GCF_019279795.1 Protopterus annectens | reverse complement strand
T
Organism: Protopterus annectens; assembly: GCF_019279795.1. Lineage (NCBI taxonomy): Eukaryota > Metazoa > Chordata > Ceratodontiformes > Protopteridae > Protopterus > Protopterus annectens. Next base: position 10,124,077 of record NC_056736.1, on the reverse strand, counting down.
ATTTGTAATAAGGATTGGAAAATTATTTATAGCTATGGGGAAAAGTGCATACTTCTGAAACTTTGATTTTTAGATTTTTAAATTGTCAGTTTCATATGCTTGTTCTGATATATTATGAAAGCATGAGGAATGTTTTATCTACATTTTTTGTGGAAAAAAATCTGCTTTAAACAACTCTGTTTCTTTTACTTCACAAGTCACTACTCGTTTGCAGTGTGTGTAAGACTCTGTTGATACCTCTTCCAAGACTATGCCCACTGGTACTGATTTAAGGAGGTTTGCTTGGCTGCATTTGCAGAGCCTCCCATATGATGTAAAACTGAGATTTAAAATTTTCCCTAGGATAGTGATTTAGTGTTTGGCCCCACAGAGGTGATCAAAAGCAGGATAAAATGGACAAGCTGATCCAGGGACTCTGAAAAAATGTTCAGCCCTTCTTTTTCAAATTATCCAATGGATTTTCTTTCTACCCAGCCAATTTTGGCATAAACAACACAGAATAAACAACCTTGACAGAATTCTGGCAAATAGACGTTTAAGAAGAAGTGTCAAAGAGGTTCCAAAAAGAAGTCTTAGACCTCCCAAAACCCAGGACATTCCAACTAGCCTGAATGACTTTTCAAGATGATTTGTGACCCCCACCTGTCACCCTTACACCTTTTTTATTCTACAAAGTCTGAATCTCCGTTTTCTCTTTAGCAACAGATTGTTTCAGACAAATTGGTTCTGAAAGTCATCCATCAAGGTTACAGATGGCAGTAGGAAGAAATTCCTCCTTTCTAGGGGTCAATCCTCATCCTACAGATAATACTCTTTGGGTTATACCTGTTCTTCATCACATGATATCCCAGGGAGTGGGAGAACAAATGCCTTCTTCCCAGGTGGAGAAGGGGTTTTACTCAAGGATTTTCCTACTGCAAATGAAAGAAAGGAAAATGGTTGGAGACCAGTCTTCATCCTTCTTTCCTTAACGTGTCTGTGACACTGTCCAGTTTCAACATGATTTCACTTCACATCTTGAATACCTCTTCTTCCTCTTCCAAGTTTCTTGGTAACACTAGACTTAAACGATGCTTATAGTCACATCTTTAGACATCCAGACATTTCTTAAGGGACTTTGTGTCTGGATCATATTATCAGCTCTTTGCCTTCCCATTTGGACTACCTGCACCAGCAGTGTTCAAAAAGTGTCTAGCTCCAATTATAACTCACTGCAGGCTACAGGGTATCTGCATTTTTTTCCATATTTAGACAAATTGCTTATCTTTGGAGAGTTTTTTTCAAAATGTCAGAAATCTCTCTTTCTTGGGTGAGAGATCTCTTACACAAGCTGGGGTTCCAAGAGAACATTCAAAAGTCTTTCTTGACTCCCTCACACTGAATTGTTTTCCTGAGATGTAAGCTAAACACCACAGTTCAAAGAGCTTTTCTTCCAGGAAAAATAGATATTTATTTAGATCCATTTCTAAGGTTTTTCACTCAGGCTTAAGTCACGGCGAGTGAATACCTCAGGATTTTGGGTCTCATGGCATCTATCATTCTCATGATACCCTTGGCAGGACTCTACATGTGAAAGATATAGTGGTCCCAGCATCAACACCCTTTAGCTTTACAGATACTAGTACTGGGGATTGTTAGAAGAGTTTTTTTTTTTTTTTTTTTTTTATGAAAACAACAAATATCCTTAAATACAGGTCTCCCCCTCTACCCTCCTTCTCCAAAGCAGTTAGTCACCATATAAGTGTCAGACTTTGCTTGGCAGGCAGTTTCAGGAGGAATACAAGTGTAAGAAGTGTGAGACAATAAGAGCAGATACAAATGCATAAATATCAAGGAGATACTTGCCTTTATCAAGGCACTCAGTTTTCTGAAATATCTTTGGTTCTCGGGACCTCTTCAAGTGGTTGCAAATACTACCACAGTAATGTGGTACATCAACAAGCAAGGGGGAGCCAGGTCATACACCATTTGCAGACTAGCCATGTTAGTTTGTGATATAGCTTCATTGCACAGTCTCACTCAACAGGCATCCTACAACTGTCAATGCAAAACTGTGGGGCAGACAAGCTAAGCAGGACTAGGGCAGGCCCTCATGAATGGACCGTAGATCAGAAGGTCTTTCAAGGTTTGATCCATCTGTGGAGAGTTCCTCAAGTAGTCTTCTTTGCCTCTTCTCTGGACAATCAACTGGTAAAATGCTGTTCCAGGACTCCATGCAAGACAGCTGCCTTTTCTTTTTATTAGACAGGAATGTTCCTGTATGCCTTTCTACCCTTTGCAGTAATGTCTGGAGTACTTCTGAAGATTCAGAAGGAATTCCCCAAGCACATTGTGGTGACTCCCTTCTGGCACAGGAAACCATTGTTCTCCCTTCTTTTGGAAATGGCAAAAGGCAATTACCACAGGCTTCTTCACAGAATGTATTTACTCATATAAGAACAAGGGTGTTGGAAGCACCCCAACATCAATCATCTTCAATTAACTGCCTGGATGATATCATTGTAATTCCTTTTAGGCAACTGTTTTCTGAAGATGTACAGCAGGTACTAATAGATGTAAGAAAGCCTGCTACTACAAAATCATATATTAGCAAATGGAAAAGTTTTTTTTTTTTTTTTTCTAGTTGGTGTCAAAAGAACCAACACATATTCAGGGCTAGCTGTTCTATGGTTTTACAGTACTTGTCTGAGTTGCTGTCCTATGGATTTTCTTAATCCTTTATCAAGGTTCATTTATTGGCCCCTTCATGTCTGCCCATGGATCCTCCTCTTTTAAGGCAGTCTCGTGTAAAAATGTTCTTGCAAGGAATTTTGTATAAGAGGCCTCCAAGTAAATTGGGAATCTTAGTTTTGTGTTAAAGTGTCTAACACTTGTTCCATTTCACCCAGTTGATCCGGCTGACATGAGGTTCTTAACATGGAAAACAGTTTTCATATGGATGCGGTAGCGTTGTTGCCTCACAGCAAGAGGTTTTCTGGTTTGATTCTTGGCTGAAGAGCTTTCTGTGTGGACTCTGCATGTCTTCCCTGCATTTGTGTGGGTTTTCTCCAGGTACTCCACTTTCCTCCCATGTTACAAAGACATGCATCTGGAGTGTTTCTCCCCGGGCCTGTAATGAAAATTGGCTTCATTACTGGTGAACAAATGTTAAATAAATAAATATTTTCTCTGACCTGCACAAGAAGGATATCTGAGTTGCAAGCACTCATGGTGAGTCAGGGCAACCTCATTTTACCTTAGGGATGGGGTTTCTTTGTGAACTAATCCTTATTTTATGCTTAAATTAGTATAAAAATTTACTTTAAGCCAAACTGTCAATCTCACAATTTTCTTTCCTGAATCATTTATTTTGAAAGTAAGCAGAAGGGACAACTTGAATTAAAGCAAACTATTTCCAAATGGTTGTCTAAGGTTATTACCTTTTGTTGTACTTAACATGAGAAATCTATTCCAGGCAGAGTCAAGGCACGCTCTAGCAGGACCTTGGCTTCACCTATGGCTTTTTAGAAAGGACTGGATTCTAGAAGTATTTGAGAAGTTCTTACTTGGTCTACTGTACGTACTTTTACAAAGCATTATAAGTTTGATTCCTTCTCTAGGTTTAGCTCAAACTTTGCTAGGACCATTATCCACAGGATCCTAGACCATTCTTCTTCTTCCTCCCAAACATAGTTAGCTATTGTAATCTATCAATATAGCTAAGGCTAATGCAGCAGAGATCAATATGAAGAACATACTATGGTTGTGTTAGTTGAACTTACCATTACAGTAAGATGTTAAAATGATCACTGCTGTAGTAGCCACTCCCTCCCTCCATACACCCCCCCTTATTTTCTGCTGTGTTTTTATGCCAGGGTATGGCCATTTATTTTTGTTTTTCTTAGCGTTTCCCTCTCTTTGTGACAGTAAAGCTCTGAAGGGCTTTGCACCCATGCTTGTCTTCTAGTCAGCTCAGCTCAAGCTGCTTGACAGTTTGGGCTTGTGGAAGGTGCCCTGAAGCTTTGAAAGTTGTCTGGCAGTTATATTCTTGGCAAGATAAAACCCTCAGAACTAATTACTACTGCAGCAGTAATTATTCAAACATCTACTTTTATGGTAAGTTCAACTTACACAGCTGTACTTTTTTTCTGTTTCTATTTATATATATATTTTTGACATTCTGAACCAAGGTAGTGATGAAGTGCATTACACCAATAAGTTCTTTTAGGTCAGTGATCACAAAAAAACAAAAAAAAACAAATTCTACATATCTCAAAAAGTAATGCATAAATTAATACTTGAACTGATACCCAGCACATTAATTAATTGAGCAACATATCAAAACCTGTAATTTCCTTACTCAGACCACCTGGAGAAACAGTCCTAAATTTTAACATTTATTCTGCAAAGATTTTCTTTTGAATTTTCCCAGAACAAAAAAATCTAACAGAATTCTGAAATAAGTTAATTCTCTTGCATTTGTATTAGAAATTTACTATCTGAAAACGTTGTATTCCTTTAAGATTATTGGCAATATAACCTCTGGCATATTATTGAGTTTTAATTTTTAATTATCAAATTGTTTTACCAATATGAAACGATTTGTACTTAAGTTGTAACCATATCCTAGAATATGCCATATGTAACCATTTCAGTTACACAAGTGGAAAACCCTTGAGATAATTTTACTGTCATTATGCATAATGTATGTATAATAAGAGGTGTGTGTGTGTGTGTGTGTGTGTGTGTGTGTGTGTGTGTGTGTGTGTGTGTGTGTGTGTGTGTGTGTGTGTGTGTGTGTGTGGGTTGGTGTGTTTGTTAAACTAAAGCTCTGTACTGTCTCACCACACTAGTGAAGCAATCTGTTATGCAAAAGTTGGACAGAGGAGCAATGTGCCTTGTGCAGAGCTATGTGTGAAAATTATGATGGAATACCCAGGTTTCCTTTAAATCCACAGTGTGTCCCTGACTGCATTCATTCTGCTGGACACTTCTCTGGCTCTTTCAGATATTACATGGATTTCTAATTCTTCATTTATTACTGCATTTTCACATTATATTATCCCTTCTGCAGCTTTCATTCTAATTTACTTATATCTGCACTGGTGTGATAAACCGGTTCCTCTAGGATAGCTTGACTATTTTGATGCTGCTTTATTGTAATGAATAGAGTGGATTTTTTAGCTTGAGAGCATCATTTTATTCTTTGCATTTGAACAATAATTTGAGGCCAGATGTGAGCAAAAAGTAGAAATATTGTATAAGACAAAAAATCCTAAGGAGTATTCTACATTTGCTGCTCTTCATATTATGATCATAAATGTCAGACAAACTACAGGCAAAGATGACATGCGTCAAATATTTCCATTTATATAAGCAATAAAATGAAAGGTCTGGCACTTGTGTTGCTTTAGGTGCACTGATGTATATGATGCTCTTGTTAATGGTGAAAATATTGGCAGGAGTCAAATTTATTTCTAACACATTGCCCCTTTAAGTAGTACCTTCTTAGAACCAAAATGTAATCCAGACACAGATAAGAACAAGTGTGACAATCTGTTGATAATAACAGTTATGTGTATAACAACCCAACCGAATGAGTGTGTGAAAATCAGATTGAGACAATTCATAGTTTAACAGTGTAGGTTTTAACAGCGTATCACTCCTGAACCGTGCATGTGTTACCTTGATGTCACTCACTCTATTGTGTATCACATATCCTGTCATCTTTTAGTTGAGATACTGTCAAATAGCTGCATTTGTTTCCATCTGATGTTCTTTGGGATCATTTATTGAGTCTGATGACAGCAGCCCAGTCTTTGTCATTTTTTTAAATCGTTGCTTGAAAAAAGGGAGATGGCTGTTTTCATTATTCCAGTCACTGAGAAGGAACATTTTTGAATCATGGTGCCTGATTCTGCAGTCTGCATTTATGAATCGTCACAGAAATGAACAAATCCAAAAGGTATTTTATTATGCACGTTGTCTTTTTCAATTGCAGTTCATTGAAGGTCATGGTGGAAAATTATGTTTAATGGAATAGTCCAACAATCCACTGTGTCTGTCTGTCTATTTTTCCATCTATATCTTGGTATTATACTGCCGAAATTGTGACATGGAAGTCACAGATTTCATAATTTCATATTTAGAAGTAGTAATCAAAACACCACAAGGAGCTCTACGTCCAGATATATTCAGTGGTGTGGCTTTGCCAATGCCATAAGGTATTATGTACATACATTTCTAAGATACAAAACAGACGCTCATGAAAGCTAAGATCTAGTTCACAGTCACCCTGCAGTACCTCTATGACAAGAAAATAAATCTAGCTGGGAACTCAAATGACATTGGTGCAATTTATAGCCACATTATGAACATACAAATAGTTCTGTAATGGTTCCTCTTGTATATTTCAGGACTGTAAGTGAACTCCTTAGAGCCATGAAAGTTTAATTGTGATAACAGGGAAATATATATTATGTCTGAAATCTATCTTTGCTATCTCAAAGTATTCTCAATTCTTTAAGGAACAGTGTTTTCAGAGTTGGTATATGTATGTGTGTGTGTGTATATATATATATATATATATATATATATATATGTATATATATTTATATATATTTTTTTATATATATATATATATATATATATATATATATATATATATATAGATATATAGATATATATGTATGTTATAAAAGTAATATGGTGTGGCAGGAAGGGGCTTGCCAGTAAACAATATATGCTTTTTCTGGGGATCAATGAGTCCTCTTATTTTAGATGACTCATTTTGGAGATTCAGGACCCACATTATCATCTCTTGCATTCTGATATGTTGATGCTCAGTGTTATATTGCTTTCTTTAATAAGCTACATGCACAGTTTCAAATATAGTATCTACAACAATAAAGTGCAATACATATACAATTGTGCATCCGCGGTGGTGGTGCTGTGGAAGCATTGTCTCCTCACAGTAAGACGCTGACCGGTTCGACTCTCAGTTAGAGAGTCTTCTGCATGGAGACATGTGTGAATGGGTGTACCTTCATTGAAGGTTGTGTGTTAGGGCTGGCAACTCAGCATGTAAAAATCAACTGCCAATCATTAGCGGACCGGAGTTCAGCTGTGGCGACCCCTAACCGGGAAAAGCCGAAAGACACAACAACAACATATACAATTGTGCATGTGTGTTTGTCTGTGTGAGTTAATCTTACTGTTCACAATAAATTTCAGATGCTGATTTGGTTCTAGGGTGTGTTCTCTATAAATATACAGTTGGACAACAATGACAGTGGAAGGAAATTTGTGCACAATGGAAAAAGTAGAGTGAGAGGGAACAGTCATATTCAGTCCTTGGCCAGCAATATATTTATACATTTTTAGAATGTGAGTGGGTGCAGAATTTGCTGGAAACTTTAATATCAGAAAGGAAGTTTGACCAACTGAGGGAATTAATTTGAGACCTTTTTAAAGAGTGACTGGAAGGTACTTTAAGAATTACGGGGATTTGGTAAGTGTCGTGATGTGACCATAAGATTGCTGGAGTAGGACTGAATCAGCAAAAGGCAGAGGAATGCAAATGGAGAAAGACAGAACATAGCTATGATGACAGAGAGAGCACCATTGACAGTGGAAGGAAATTTGTGACCATAAGATTGCTGGAGTAGGACTGAATCAGCAAAAGGCAGAGGAATGCAAATGGAGAAAGACAGAACATAGCTATGATGACAGAGAGAGCACCATTGAAAAAAGTATATGGTAAAGATGGAGTAATGAGGCTAGAAAGAGAGTGTTGCTTGTTAGGGCTAGTAGACTAGACAACTTTAAGTGAGGAATACCACAATAAGAGATGGAAGATTAATGACCAAAACAGTTGTAGTCTGACAATCAACAAGAACAATTATAGAGAAAGGGTACAGGATGTTTCAATTATCCTTAAGAGGTATTTGCAGGTAAGTTGACAAGTGCACCTAATGATGGGCTGCAGTGATCTTAAAATGCTGTTTCTATGTAAACTAGAGCAGCTTGTAGCTTCAGTTTCAGCTGCTTCCATTTACTGCTACTTGCCAGGATACAGCTTTAGAAAATGTTTGTCAGTCATAAAGCATAGTGATCTGCATGTATTGTTCAGTATTACAATTTATGATTTTTGTGTATCATTAAAAGTTCTTCACAACCAAGAAGAGCTTTTAAGGGCAGCTTTATCTACTGCATTTAGGTGATAAAAGTGCAGTTATGAATTCATTTTAATTTTCCTACAGGGACAAAAAATAAGCACCTCCACTGGGACATGGACCCAGCTTCATGTCACCACAACATGGGCTTGCTTGGAGCAATTGCAGACAAAAGGAGGAAGGGACACACATTAATCAACCTTTTAGCTTACTACAATGTGCAGAGCTACCTAATTATTAGTTGTTGAGACCTCCAGCTGGGCCTTTCCTTGAAACAAAGTTTAGTAGCAGGCAGAAGATAGGGAGTTTAGTGAAGATCAGTTCCAGTCACTAGACAGCTTTATGCACACTGTGGAAAATCTGTACAGAACTAGTGTATATTATATGTAATTATTTTTCACTAGAAATATAAAAATGATGCTAAAAATATAATTGCTTACACACACACACACACACACACACACACACACACACACACACACACCATTAGCCAGGATCTAGTATATTATAAGTTGTTACTTCTTAAGACAGAAGCAATGCTATCTAATGTTCTTTCAAACCACCAGGATATCAATCTTGCTTAACAGCAAAAGGAAGCTGTTTCTACTAAAATATGCTTCAGTTAATCACATTTTCTGTTCTGAGCTCTTGAAACTTTGAACAAAAGTGGGGGTGTAGAATGAACTTTGAAGAAGCTCATGCATGGAAGCAGAGAAGGAACATAGCAAACTCAGGTTTGTGAGTTTCATGTCTGTAGTAACCAGCATCTGTTATCCTTTTATACAGTAATAGGTACAGTCTAAATGAAATATTTGTTTTTGCTTTAAATATTTTTATTAATTTATTTTGGTAGAATGTTAATTTTCTGTTTAGCAAACTGTATTTGAATCTTTCTTTGCAGTTGTGTATGTTTTATTTATATTATTTGCAAAATGTTAAGTTAATTATTTTATTAGTCAATTATAGAAGTTGGTGGCCGGCTGATTACTTAAGTTTGCACAGGTAACTGCACTAATGTGGTGAAAATAGTTGTCATATCTATCATTTGAAGTGAGAATGTTTTTGATTGAACTACCATAAACTAATACGATACTCCTGTCTTAATTTAACATTGTTTATTTATTGTAAGCTAGGAGTTCCAGACTCAAGCTGGTGGTAACATGCTACAATAGTAAAAGAAGGTGTGGAGGTACAGAAAAAAAGGTTTACTATCAAACTGTTTTCAAGTTCACATAATGCTGATTGAGAAAATGTTTGACTCCACAACAGCAAAAGCAAGTGTGCATTTACTGTTGGGAGGTGGTCATTCTGACTGGAGATCACACTACAGTGGGAATGTGGAGGGTGCAGAGGGGGATTGCCCCCATTCAAAACATTGTAAGAAATCAATGGATGTCAAGATAAGTTGGGTAATATCAATAATGTCAAATTTGATGTATTAACATTACAGCCTTTGCTGTTTTGAGTGAATGATGTGTTCATTTCCGACTTTTTTTTTTTTTGAATAAGTCATTACTCGAACAACTGTGTTTCAGAATTTTGATAGTAAACCAGAAAAAAAAAATATGGGTCCTCCTGAAAAAACACTAATGGTATAAACACAAAATACCATAAGTCAATATTCAGTTACTGTTGCTAAGATAACACTGCAAGGTGCTGAGCTGAAAGGTTAGATGGCAAAATCCTGGGGTGCCAGTAGTCAAAAACTCTTTCTGCAGCCTTACAGCATAAAGCTTGTCTTGGGATGCTACGTACTGATCATAGCTTACGGCAGTAAGATACATTTGCCATATAATGTTAATACCATCTCTCGCAAGTATACTAACATATACTCACACATGCACCCACAAACATATATTGAAAAAAAAAAAAAATATATATATATATATATATATATATATATATATATATATATATATATATATGTGTGTGTGTGTGTGTGTGTGTGTGTGTGTGTGTGTGTGTGTGTGTGTGTGTGTGTCCACTTCACCAAAATCCCATTTTACTGACATTAAATCACCTAACCTTTAAAACACTGACAACTCATTTCACTGAAGCTCATTTAACTGACACCTAAAAATGTTAAATTTCACAATACTAAAAGTAAAACCATACGCAAACAAACTCACAAAACTAATGGCTACCTCTTTCCACAACTTAAAAACTACTTATATGTCGTCTTAACAAAAACCACACTCCCCAATGTGGAAGGCTGTGCCCCCCACATCCCCCCAACTATATATACTAATGCCAAGTCGCACTACAGTGAGGAACAAAGCCTATACCTTTTACTTGTCTCACAGTACACTACACACTGCCACATCAAGTCTATAGCTTACAATTCAGGGACATCAGATTCAGTGAAATGAGTTGTCAGTGTTGTGAACTTTAGGTGATTTGGTCTCAGTCAAATGAATGTCAGTGAAAAGGGCATTTCAGTGAAGTGTAGTAGACCCATAGATTTATATATATATATATATATATATATATATATAAATATATGTGTGTGTGTGTGTGTGTATGTGTATGCATATACACACACACACACACACACACACACACACACACACACACACACACACATGTGCATTTCTGTAAAATGAAGTCTTTATGTTAGAAAGGAATGTGACCAATAAAAGTCAGTGCGCAGAAGGACAGATATAGGAAGTGATCAAGATATATAACTGCTGGGTGTTGGCTGTAACAGTCAATCAGATTTAGTTGACACTTTTGTTTATTTATTTATTTATTAAATCTGTCTATGCCTGTAACACTGCCAGAGCTTGATACACCTCTGCCACACAACAATCCATCTATGTCATGTTAGAAGAACACTTTGATTGTACCAATGAGAATGTTTTATTTTCTAGTAAGCTAATACACATATGGAAGGAAAGTATCTCAACACTGTTGATAAGTATTTTGAATGCCTGGAATACTTCACATCTGTCACTGATGGAAGCACAATTTCTCCTAAAATGTATAAAACAACCATAATGAACGTTTACTGGCAAAGTTTGATTTGAGGGCAAAAAAAGGAGTATTTAAAAGCTGGCTTGGGTTACAATTAATCGGTGTATTCGTAAGCATAATAATTAATATGTTGAACATAAGTTGTTTGGAATCTCTACTTCTCACTGTTAAAATCGTATTGGAAAATTAGAAGAGTGTGTATTTTAAAGCAGTACTTTAGACAGGTTTAAGTCAAAGTAGGTACTCTTTGCTTAGTTAATTTATTTTACTCCAGGCTACCAGGATCCTTGGTTGTTGGGTCACACATTTGAATTTACTATTGTAAATGCAGTACCATTGAAACATTACTGATTAGCTTACTATCTATAGTCAGGGAAGAAAGGGCCTTGAAACTTCTGCGTATGATTGTGGAAATTCCTTATAAGACAATTTTATGCCAGTGGAGAAGCTCTTTCTGCTTATCAAAAAGCAATTAAGTTGCTTACTTGATGGTGACCATTTTTTTTCCCATACCCACATCATTGCCTTTTGCATATTCCTCTCTAGAATTCCAGATCTTTTAAAGACACTATTGTAGCAGAAAAAAATGGTGCAAAACTTTGCAGATCTACTACAGTAGGAATAGTGCAGTAGAAATAGTACTGACTTTTATCAGTCAAGAGGAGAAGACCAACATTTGCACCACACCACATGGAACACATAGCCCTCCAGAACACACACCAGCACTGCCTTCACATAAAAACACAAACCACACACCCACCTTCATGGAGGTTCTCAATAAAAATCTACCCAAACAGCAGAAACCTCCAAGGTAGAAATGCACCTGACCCCCACAACACAACACAACACTAATCACAAGACACATAACTCTCCTAAACAGTGTGCCTCCCAACCAAAGCCCCTAAGGAAAAACAGCATGCCCTGCACACTAGTCATAGGTGACTCAATAGTGAGGCACACTGATGTCCCAATCACTAGGTTGAATAAGGAGAAAGTAACAGTCAGCTGCCTGTCAGGTGCCAGGATCTGCCACATAACGCACGCACTCAGGTCCCTCAACAACAGGTACACATATGACTCTGTCATTGTACATGTGGTTGTGAATGACCTGAGACATACCTCCCTGGACTACATGAAAAGAGACATGGAGGAGCTCTTGGATTATGTAGCCCAGGCAGGTATGACCCTAGCCCTCAGCAGCATCCTATCATCACCCAGAATGATACCACAGTACAAGTAGAAAAATCGGTTAAGTTTCTGGTGTCATTCTAAGGGGATCCAGTATCTGTCTGCCTGGGATGACATGACTGACAGACCTTGATGCTTTGCCAGAGATGGCCTGCATCTGTCATCCCTGGGCTTCTGGATACTGGCCAAGGCTCTTGCCACCCCTATATTGCCTTTTTTAGGAGGTGTTCCAAAGACCAAATTACCACCATAACAGCTACAAAAAAATGCAATCTGAGGGTCATGATGCTCAACACAAGTCTAAATCTCAAAATGCACTTGCTTGAAGCACTCCTTAAAATGGAAAACATCGACATTTGTGCTGTACTGAGACCTGGTTCAAGGCAGTAGAAAGCACCACTGCACTACCAAGATATAACTCATTCCACACCTTTCGGTCCCAGAACTTGGACCGAAGCTCCGAAGGCGGTGATGTTTCCATATTCGTAAAGGATGCACACACCTCCAGACTGGTAGCCCAACATAACACATCAGAGATACTTCAGGTACAGCTAACATTGGGTAAGACAGCGATTCAGGTCGTAGCCTGTTATAGGTCCTCAACCATGTCCCAAGACTCATACTCTACATTCCTAAGCACCCTGGAGAATATTAGGGTCCAACCTAACACTCTCATACTGGGTGACTTCAACTACCCTTCCATTAACTGGGAAAACTACTCATGTACCAATACACTTGCCCAACATTTCCTGGAATTCATTAATTCCAGTGACCTGGACCAGCTCGTTCTTACCCCCACTAGAGGTAGCAACATCCTTGACTTGGTCATTACTAACATGAGCAACTGTTGCTCTAAACCAGTAGTCAACTCCCCCCTGGTTAGATCTGACCACAAACTAATGTCCTTGGAAATCCACATTGCTCCCCCCTGCAAAGGTAACCACCACGAAAAACTTCTCCAAAGTTAACTTTGAACTCCTTAAAACAGAGGTGGCTAACTTCACGGAACCCATGCAAATGGAGAATAGTTGCATGAATGCTGAATCATACACCAATGCACTATATGAACACGTACACAAATGCATTGATCTCACCATACCCAATAAAACCAAGATGCTCTCCTCCAAAAAAAGGAAGCCAATCTGGTAGTCCCCTGCCATAAACAAACTCTACACAACAGAAGGAGGAACCTGATGCAGAATAGGGTGAAGTCCCAAGACAGGAAAAACTCCCTTATAAGTCTCAGCAAAAAGTTAAGATCCCTCATCAAATCCTCTAAACTTAGCTATGAAAAGAGAATTGCAGCAGATAGTAAAGACAACCACAAGGCCTTCTATAGTTATGTAAATAATCTCAATGGCAATACCCAGATTTGCTCTGAGCTACTGCACAATGTTACCTCCTATACCGAGCCAACATATATTGCCAATATACTGGCTGACAGATTCAGTGCCAACTTTACCCCCCATCAAAGGACTAATCATAATACCAGTAGATTGCAAGGCACCCAGTATTACTGCTGCACAGGTTAAAACAGCACTGTCCAAGGCCTAGAATACAGCTTCTTTGGGACCTGACAATATCCCTGGCTGTGTTCTATATGAATTACAGAGTGAAATGGCACCTCACCTGTGTTCCCTGTTTAATGACAGCCTCACCTCAGGCTTTGTCCCTACCAAATGGCGCACTGCTACAGTCATCCCTCTCCACAAAGGAGGAGCAACTACAGGCCCTGGGAACTATTGCCCCATTAGCCTGACAAGTCTGATATGCAAAGCTATGGAGCACATCATCAAGGACCTAATAAACAAGGATATAGGGAATCTCCAAACTCTGGATCCCACACAGTTTGGTTTTGTGAAGGGTAGATCATGCCTGCTCAACCTGGTCACCTTCTTTAAGTCAGTCACCAGAGCTGTGGATGAAGGCAAGGTGGTTCATTCAGCCTACTTTGATCTGGCCAAGGAATTTGATACAATTCCCCACCATTCCACACTCAGGAATCATAGAAAAACTCACTAAGCTAGGCATCAACCCCTATATCACTAGGTGTGTTGCAAACTGGCTCATAGACAGAACCCACAGTGGGGAAGTAGCTGACTCCAAGTCAGACTGCTGACCAGTCACAAGTGGAGTCCCACAGGGATCAGTCCTGGGTCCTCTCCTGTTTGGAATCTACTTCACAGAAGTCCAGGCCAACACGAAGGTACTCTGGCTGACAAAGTTTGCAGACGACTGCATGTTGGGAGCCATTATTAACTCCCCAAGTGATGCTGACATCCTACAGAAAGGTCTCACTGAGACCAACAACTGGTGTCAGAACCATGTCCTTAAGCTCAAAGCCAAAAAATGTGTCGTCATCCCCTTTGGGAAAAACCCATTTCCCAAGAATTACCACATTGATGGTAGTCCACTGAACACAGAAGGCATTATAAGAGATCTGGGAACACAGGTTGACAGCAACCTCTCTTTTGAATACCGCATTGCCACTGTGGTCAGAAAGTCCTTCTATGTGGCACATCTCATTACTAAGGGTTTTGCATTCAGGAAGGAAGAGGTCATTATCTCTTTCTACTCTTCCCTCATTAGGCCAATCATCAAGTACAATGTCCCATTTGCCATGTACCTCACTAGACACCTGCAACAACTGGAGAGGCCAGAAAAGTACCTCACAAAGAGGATCCTAGGCCTTACACACTTGTTCTATAGGGACAGACTCAAAAAATCTCCAACTATTCTCTGTCTCATATCACCTACTTAGAGGTGATCTCTGCTTGACTTACAATCCATGTCTGACCCAGCTATGTTAGAAATGCTACATCTAAATAAATCTCAATCCCTCTACACCACTCGCTCCAGAGACCTCAACCTCATTACCACAATCAACAGAACGTACTGGAGGGACAGGTTCATAACCCAGAAACTGCCCATGCTATGGAATAGACTTCCCATACATGTCAAGCAGAGCACCTCACTGGCCCTCTTCAAGAGAAATCTTGATGAGTGGGTGGGAAATAGAAAATTCACCCCAAGGATCACTCCAGTGGCTATACTCAACAGAGGCACTGGGAACTAAGGTCGGGTGGCACTATGCCAGGGTAATCCTATGGGCTAGGCTTGTAAAGGCTCCAGAGCCATTAGCCTAGTACACACCTATGAACCTATGAAACTAGTAAACAACCTACTTAATTTCCTGCATGGAAACGCTATTCATGGTAATATACTAACAGTGTTTCACCCCGTCTTGTTTAATGCCTGTGATTAACATGTGCTCCTTGAGTCAAATTAAACAAAGGTACCTCACTATATCATTCTTGCATACACTTTTTGATACAACCAGATTCTGCAAATGTTAATAAACTCTCATGTATCTTGATATAATGTGCTAATCCTTTAAGTGCATATCTGCAGTTTGCAAATTTAGTGTTAAAATCAGTGAACATGCTGCTTTCTTACCTATGCATTGTTTCTTGTACTTTTAATGATTTTCATAAACTAAAACATTCTATGTAAGTTGAAGACTATTCTATTTGTACAATGTGCCACAAGTGAGATGCTTTCAAAATATTGTGACACCGGAGAACAAAAATGGCTACAAATAATCAAATAGGCACAGGACAATCTCGGCCTGTCATACCAGTGATATATTAGTGCTAAAGTACTAGAAAGTCTTCAAGTTCTACAAGAGACACAGATGTTTTCAAAAAACAAGACTTACACATGATAGCAAGATTAACCATAGAATGACCTCAAGTGAAGAATTAAGTAAAAAGAACTATAGCTTTAAAAATAATGTAGCACATTAAACATACTTTCTAAATGGATACAGGGGGAAAAAGAGTTTGAAAAAGCAAGGCGCATAGTTCTTTGTCTCTCTCTAACAGCAGAAGAAAAGATTTTGACATTTCAGACTTAATCCTTCTATTGAATTTCCTAAACAACTGCATGCCTGCATTGTTCTAAGTCAGCCAATTAACTAGTGGCTGTGTCTGGTTATCTAAATAAGGTAGTGATTGATCTTGTGGAAATAATTAATCAGGCAAAGCCGATATGATCTAAAGTCATGTCAGAGATTTCTCTTCACATTCTCCTAAATATTAATTTCTGCCTCTGAAACAATGTAAAAGATTGTTTTGCTGTTCATCTTCCAGCATCTGTAAATATCATGCTATAGGCAATATGTTTCTATTGAGTCCAATTACTTCTCCCTTCAAATGGTCACATTCTAAATTTTACAAGAGAAAAATTATGCTCTTTAGTAAAGTCAGATTACGAAAAGCACAAACCCAGAACAGTTTCAGAAATGCTGAAAAAGGATCCCCTACTACCTGAAACTATGAACTGTAAACTCTATTCTTCAGGTTTATGTACTGTATATATTGCATGGACTTTTGTTTGTCTTGATTTATTTAGTTTAAAGTGGAGCTTTTCTCCCCAGGCCTCTACTGAAAATGGACATGTATCCAGTTAGACTAGCCCGGTCAACAAATGTAAAATAAAATAAATAAATTAAAGATGCATAAAACCTATAATGAACTCCAAGCAGAATGCAGAAAGCAAAGAAAAAAACAGAAAAATGCAAAAGTCAATAATAAAAAAAAAACAGGATTAAGTAAACATTTTAAGAAAAAAATGATAAAAATGAAAAATGCATATTATTTGACAGCATACAGCAAACCTGTTAAATGCAGCAATGTATTCAAAATAAAACTGCAATAGAAAAAAAGGGATGACAGAAAGGGGAAAGGTCAAGAAATGGAAAAATAACAGAAACCGCAGTTTAAAGGAATGTGCCTTTCTAAGTCTGATAAGTCTGACCAATTATCCATACCCCAATAAAAATACAGAATGAGACGGACAAGAGCTGCACACTCCAAAACTGAGCAGGTGAGGAAAACTGAACAATACAGTGCTGAAAATTAAGTTTTCATTTACTGACAGTGCCTTCTGTGCAGAGTCTGTATGTCCTACCTGTGGTCATGTTGGTTTCCTCCAGGTGCTCCGGTTTCCTCCCTCATCCCAAAGACATGCAGTAGGTGGATTGGACACTCTAAACTGGCCCTAGGTGTGAGTGTGTGCATGTGTGTGCCTTCTGTGGAAGGTTGGGTGCCGGGCTGGCAACTCGACACCGTAAAACTCTTCTGCCAATCATGAGCAGACAGATGATCCACTGTGGTGACCCCTAACCGGAAAAGCCAAAAGAAGAAGAAGAAGGGTGTACCTGAGAAAAATAAACCATTCACACATGTTCCTACTACCTGATGAAAGAGGAAAACTGGAGCTGATTCCAGCATGCAGTCAGGTCAAGGAAGATAAACTAATCTTTGATGGGTTCCAGCCAATTGCAACACACACACACACACACACACACACACACACACACACACACACACACACACACACACACACACACACACACACACACACACACACACACTCATATAAAAATACACCTATGAGTAATTTGTAGGATAATTAATTCACCCATGGAACCTCTTTGAGACAAAAGAGGAAACTGTACCACGCAATGAAAACTCACAAGGAGACAGATAATCTAACGTGCCTGATAGCTCTGCTACTAGAAGAAACTACCTCAATAAAACATGAGTTTGTACACTAGCAAAAGACACCAGAAAACTGAAAAATAAAAAATTATGTTTCCTGAAACTGGTTTAAATCACTGACCATCTCAGGTATAAGATATAAAAGTCACTATGAGAGACAGCTGTAGAAAAACTCCATAACTGAATCTCTGTGTCAATGACTTGAAGAATTAGCATTGCAGGAACAAGCTAAGACTGATAAATGTCAAGGAGAGCCTTTAAACTGAAGAGCTCTAAAATACCTAGAGAACATACAGCTTTTAGTTGTTGAACAGACCAATTATGCTCTGAAATCCAGAAGCTCAAATTCTGGTCCCCAAAAGACACAAAGTTTTTAGAATCATAAAATGTGCTGATAATGTACAACTTTTGTAAGAAGACAGCAAAGGAATGCTGTGTCTTTTAGGAGTTTTTCATGACATTATGTCTCAGGACTTAATACTAGAAACTGGAAAATATAGAACAGCATATGCAATGGTCCACTCACTATGTTGCAAAACCATCTTGCCTTCCAGATTCCACAAATGTGAATAGTAGTAATATCTTTTTTCCAGCAGAGGTGGCCATGCACTTCTGCCAAGCAGCCTGTTTATTGAGAACATCCCTGATGAGGGAGGTACTATGACAACCCCCTTCCCACAAAAAACTTAGGGGTTGTGGAAAGAATTAAAGTAAATACAGGACTGGAGAAGTGTATGACAGCTTCCTCATACTCCGATAATTCCCATTTCTTCAGTCACACTAATGTCAACAATTGCTAGAATCAAAAGGATGTATCCATCTCACTTAGAAGACAGCCCTCTGATGAGTCTTTCCTGAGGGTATTCAACTTTGTACCCTCAACAGAGAACAAGGATATTTCAAATGTAGCAGTCTCCAAACCTTACCCAAAACCTCATCAGCAGCCCTCTACTTCAAACTAATTAGTTTATATGTGAAATGTGTAATGCAACAGTAGGATCATTAAAAGAATCACAGATCAGTAAATAAATAAATAAAACGTGAAATTTCTTTTTTACTAATTATGGGTCATTTCTCTGAGACACTGCTTGCTGTTTTCTTTTTCTGCTAAATTGCTACTTGTACAGATCTCACTGTACAAGTTCACCATTCCTTTCAGGGATCTACTGTTTTGTGCTGGCAGGGATACAAATGAGTAACTACACAGTTATCTTCAAGGATTTATAGCACCAGCTGTTCCACAACAGTGTAATTCACATTGCCTGATACTTCTATTGCTTAACTGCATTTTTTGTGCTGTTTCTTTATTGAGTGTGTAATTTATATTTTG
This sequence comes from Protopterus annectens, assembly GCF_019279795.1. Lineage (NCBI taxonomy): Eukaryota > Metazoa > Chordata > Ceratodontiformes > Protopteridae > Protopterus > Protopterus annectens. Next base: position 10,104,869 of record NC_056736.1, on the reverse strand, counting down.
TAAATCGCAGGAGGTTTAATTCCCATTCACAAAGGATGGTGTTTATAGAATCCTTTAAGAATAACAAAATAGAAGTAATATTCCTGCAAGACTGGATACATGGCAGAGAGGTACTTTACTTCATAGCCTAGACAAATGTTCAATCACTGGGGTATGCATCAGAATCAGGAGTCACTTAGGATGCAAGGGCTGATAAATAAAGTGGGGCAAGCCAAGTGGGTGTTGAGGTGATTTAATATGCCTTCAGGTCCAGTACTTTTAGTATCTATATATGACCTTATTTAAGATTTGCTGACTTTTTGGGTACTTTAACACCTTCTGCAAGAGAAATAGAGTTTTTGTCCTACTGGTAGGTGATTTTAACACCTCATTGTACTCTTTACTGCACAGGTTAAACCCATCTTCTGAAAAGTATCATAAAGTGCAGATGTCGTATGCCAAGCATTCCAGTAACTACTTGCTGGAAATTTTGATGCAGTAATACCCCTGACATAATCTACACACCTTGTCTATCCCACAGTAGGATGCCACTACTAAGACTAATTATTTTCTGGTCTCTAAGGCTATCAGCACTTGCACCTTGCACTCCCAAACAGATATCCTTGTTGCTTCTCTAACAGGCCATGCAACTGTAGCTGTAACTTATTTACATATCTCCTATACCCACAAAACAGATCATATTTGGAGGCTTGAACCCTTGGTGTAAAATGAAACAGAACATGTTCATTTTACAAGGAAATGGATCTGTGATTATCTCTGTCAAAATTATTCAGGCGGTACACCCATAAAAATATGGTAAGCCTCTTTCAATTTGAGTCCACAGATCTGCATAAAATGGCTTAATCCAGGATCCTTGATAAATCCGATAAAAGTATCCAAGAGACAGAGAAGTATGGGCCTGGGAAAAATGTCAACTTTCCCAGTGTAGGAATAAAGAACTCATGAGGGATTAAACTGCCTACACACATAAGAAGTGAGGAGGTTAAGACACTGGAGAATTTAAGACACTGGGGAATTTTCAGTTTTACTTAGACAAAGCAAAATTAAGATCTTTGGTGGAAGGGAATAAGCCTGGCATATTTCTAGCTAATAAGCACAGCAAGTGATCTTTTTTCTTCCCACATCCCAGTGGTATGCCACATGTGAAATGGTGATCCACCAAGCTGCAATAGGTAGGTACATGTGTGTGCACGTATGTGGCATGCATATGTACATGTGTGTGTGTGTGTGTGTGTGTGTGTGTGTGTGTGTGTGTGTGTGTGTGTGTGTGTGTGTGTGTGTGTGGGTGCGTGTGTGCACATCCAGGCAAAGACAGGATAGGTTTTGGTCAACTTGAGACTTTAACTGGATAAAGTGCATAATGGAGAAAAAACAATTAAATGATATTCATTCTATAATTTATTTGTAAACACAGTATGATAAGATGGCCTACTTTGTTCACATGATTATTATTTTGTAAACTTTTAAATGTGCTTATATATATATATATATATATATATATATATATATATATATATATATATATATATATATATGTTTTATATATATATATATATATATATATATATATATATATATATATATATACATAAACAAACTTATCTGAACTTCACCAACAAGTCTGGGCTTTCTTCCTTTGTGAATAAAAGAGGCTAACCCATATCGTATGAAGAGTAGCCAATTACTTTTTTCATCCTCAGAGTCAAACAGCATCATAATACTACTGAGTATTCATTTGTCTTGACATTGCCATAAAACACCTAGCATGATACCAAAACATTGGCATACTATGTGGCATTGTATTCTACCTTCTATCACCCAGGTCCAACATTGCCACACTCCATATATAATTTTAGGTTATAAGAATAGAGGTGCATCCTTTTTACATTTTTTTGCATTGAAGAGCCACATACACATCCTTAGAGTCCATACTTACTTTTAACTATTCTGCTAACATAAAACTACATTATAAACCAAATGATTATATAAATACAAATATCATATAAATTCATCTCTATGCCATAGAATGATGAAGCTTTAAGTGTGACCCTGACTAGTGGCTCAGGTGCCATATGAGCTGCACTGGGGGAAAGGTGATGGTGCTAGGCTTACACCAGCTCACTCAATATGGGAAGAAGGAAATGGTGGACCAAATCAATCAAATTTGTTCCTGTGTAAGTGGAGGCTTGCTCTACAAAAATGGCTATGTGATGAGACGGTATGCAGTAGATGTCCCAGGCCAGTGATTGAGGCCATCATAGGGGTGCATGTGTGTGTGTGTGTGTGTGTGTGTGTGTGTGTGTGTGTGTGTGTGTGTGTGTGTGTGTGTGTGTGTCTGTCTGTGTGTGCATGCGTGTGGAAGCATGCATATGTCAGGAGAGAGCAAAGGACATCCTCATAGTGATAAGGGCAGGATCATGGTCCTAATGCCAAAAGTCCTCTTTGGTGCCTATATGATAGCACATGAACGAGATACGTATGTATCCCAGAGACTACCTCGTCTATGGAACAGACTCCCCATCCGTATGAAGCAGAGTTCCTTCCTAACTCAATTCAAGTGCAACTTGGACAACTGGATGGGAAATTGGAAATTCATCCCTGGTTTGGCACCTATGTCTCTAATGGACACAGGTAACCTGCGAATGGTTCATCTTCCAGGCCCATGCTTACTCTTATCAAGGGTATCAGAACTTATCAGAGAGTTGGGATGCATGGCTAGGCTTAAAAAGGCCCTTGTGGTTGTTAGCCTTTGGCTTAGATACCTCTTCTCTTATTATTACCTTTTTAGATGTGAAAGTCACAGATGCATAGAATGATAGAATGTATGTGGTAAATGGGTCTTGTGGCCATTTACACTTTGCCAGTACTCAACCTTAGAACTTAAATCCTTTTTTCAAGGAGCAATAGATATGGCTTACTAAAATTAATTCATGAATATGCATCCAACAGTCTAGTTCCATCTTAAAAGGAGGATAGTTTGTCACATTTCTACATTTGGAGAGGAAGTTTGTTCTACAGAAGAAGCAGTTGTTGCACAACAAATCTGTCTGTCCACTATGATTTGTTTATGCACAAGAAGAGATTGAGATATCTGCTTCTAATGTTTGCTGGATTTGTGGAGAAATAAGAGATCTTGGGCTGGCAAATTCTTCATGGCCCAGAAGTCAAGGAAAGGAAAGGCATAGAACACCCCTAAGACGTCTTTAGAACACGGAATACAAGGATAAGGTCTCAGGTCTTTTACGGTATCTCAGGTAACTGAGGTCCATAATCTTTTTGGTCAGGAACTTTTGTGGGTCTTTCCAACTGCTTTACATGTTCAGTAAAGAGCATCCAAAGTCAGACAGTGTATCTGCTGATGGGCATGATTAGTACAGAATATAGATGGGTTAAGGGCTTAATTGGATCTAGAGGAAATGCCCTTTTGATCGGCTGTACCAGGTACAAGGATTTCCTGACCACGACTGCCATGTGATGATCAAAAGAAAGGGCATTATCTACTCATGCTCCATGGTATCTCATAACATTATTGTTTCAGATTAGGGTGTTTTCCTATACTATAAGCTGGGAAGAAGGTGTATTTACCAAATGCAGCCATATTGCATTATTTTAACATTTAGTTTTAGCCTGTTTTCAGAGCACTGGCTTTTAGCATGTATAAGCTCAATTTGTAGCTTCTATACATCTGAAGGTATTTCATGCACTTTACAATCATCTGCTAACTGGGTTAAACAATGTTCTCCATTTTTGAAACGGATATCAGAAAAGTATATATTAGCTAGCAGAGATCATCAATCTCAGTCCAGCATGCCATCTTTCCTCACATGTCTTAACTCCTAAACATAGCACAAGGCATTGACTAGCCCACAAACAAATTCCTGAAATCTAAGAACATCATAGCTACTGAGAGTTGTTTGACTAGATTTTTACAGATACATTTATTCTAGTCATCCTTTCATAAATGCTAAAATGCTATTACATTACTTTCGAAGGGCCTCCCCCTAGCACATTCATACTGCACAGTATTGATTAAATACTTTTCCTCTTTAGATGCTTCATTGTCCTTTCTCCATGGACATTCCAAATTATGATATTTAGCTGAGTGATATAGAAATTAAAAAGATCATTCCTATATCACCATTTATTTATTTGAAAAGAAGGCAACTACTATATCCTTAATTTATTTACCAGATACATCACTAATTATGGGCAAGTAATTTTTTATATTTTTTGCATATTGATCATGCATTTCCATTTACAAGATAGAAAAATAAAGTAATTCAAAGTAGAATAGAGCTGCACAAGGCATTACTTAGGAGATAAAAAATCTGCACTTATGTGTAAATGCAATTGTCTTACAGAAGTACAGCATGAAGGACAAAGACAATAATTTCAATGATGCCTACAAAGATGAAGACTTATTAATTAACTTTACTATGGTGTCACATTATTACAATTTGTTAAACTGCAAAAATTGCTGCCATTAAATTGCTATAATAAGCAGAATGCATTACAATCAAGATGCTTCAAAAGGATAAAGTAGTATTATTTAAAAAAGAAAATGATAAAAGATATAAAAGGAAACAGTTTGACACCACTTCTTATCAAGAGGCACAATAATATATGCTACTATCCAACAGCTATTACCAGATTATATAAAATAATACAGATCTGATGACTCAACCTCCAGTTTCTTGTAGATAAAATAACCTGAAGACATCTACAGAAAAGTATTGTGTTACAAGAAGCCAATTTACATAACTTTGTAAAGACATTTCTGAAGATCAAATAAACTTAATTTCAGCTATAAAAAAGATAATTTACTGGATGCCAGCTCACTAAACACTGAACATGCATATAATTTCATGTCTAAGAGCTATTATCATAGATTTCCAATACAGCTAACATTTGATTCCAAAATAAATTAAAAAAAGATATGTATGTATGTGTGTGTGTGTGTGTGTGTGTGTGTGTGTGTGTGTGTGTGTGTGTGTGTGTGTGTGTGTGTGTGTGTGTGTGTATATATATATATATATATATATATATATATATATATATATATATATATATACATATCTAAATATATATCGATAGATAGATGTCTATAGCTTTACTATGAAAATTTCAGATGGCAGTTATGCAAGCTTGAGCAGTCGAAAGCCTATTTTCAAGTTCAAGTAACGTCGTACCAAATATGTTTAACTCCAGAACACTGAATGCTAATGTGCATTTGCTGTTGTGAGGTCGACCTTCTACTTGGTGATTGCACTAAAGTGGGGATTGGGAAATGTACCCTTTGCTTCACTGTAGTGTGATCTTGGAGTTTGTATTTATAATTAGCAGGTGGTGTGGGGGGTGCAAGGGGTCTTGGCCCCAGGCAAAACCTTAGGTGGAAATCACTGGAAGGTAAGGTAAGTTGGGTAATGTTGAATATTGACATGTTGACATTACTGCTTTCATTATTTTGCATACACAATGTTTCTATTTTTACTGGTTTTTTTAGTAAGTCGTTACTCGACTGAGTGAGCTTTGGAATTTTGATATTAAACTTATATATATATATATATATATATATATATATATATATATATATATATATATATATATATATATATATAGATACACACACAAACACTGTATATATATATATATCTGTATATATATATATATATATATATATATATATCTGTATGTATATAAAGTCCCCTGGCAAAACACTTTAGGGATCATGTAGGTCATAGTTTTGTTTTCAGGGTTTTAAAAGTTGTATATGTGTCCAGTGGGGGGGTGATATCAATAATAGACTAGAGCAAGAGGAAATGTTCTGGATAGGGAAACTACAAGCACATGTAAAACCGGGACTTAATACTACATTTCCCATCCAACCTGCACTTAGGAAGCGAAGACTAAAAAGGCGTGTCTAGCACTTCTCAAAAGGAAAGGGCACATGGGTTCATAGGTTCATTGGTAGGTACTATGCTATTGGCCCTGGGGCCCATACAAGCCTAGCCAAAAAATGTACCCTGGCTTTCGCCACCCAAGAAAATTATTTTCCTGTGCCCCTGTCGAGCAGAGCCACAGAAGTGATCCCTGGGGTGAATTTCCCATTTCCCATCCAATCATCAAGATTTTTCTTGAAGAGTGCTAATGAGGAGCTCTGTTTGACATAGATAGGTAGTCTGTTCCAGGGTATGGGAAGTCTCTGGGACAGGAATCTATCCCTCCAGCATGTTCTGTTTATTGCGGTGACAAGGTTAAGGTCCCTAGAGCGTGTAGCTCGGAGGGATTGGGATTTCTTTAAGTGGAGCATGTCCAACAGCTCTGGGTTTGACATAGCTTTGTATGTTAGGCAGAGATCGCCCCTGAGTAGGCGATATGCGATGGAGTAAAGCTGTAGTTTTTTGAGACGGTCTGCATAGGGCATCTGTTTGAGGCCAATAATCCTCTTTGTGAGGTATTTCTGTGGTCTTTCCAGTTGTTGTAGATGTCTTGTGAGGTACATACCAAAAGGGGCATTGTACTCTATAATGGGTCTAATGAGTGATGAGTAGAGGGGAACAATGACCTCTTTTTTTCTGGATGAGAATCATTTTGTGATGAGATAAGCCACGTAGAAGGATTTCCTGACCACTGTGGTGATATGATTATCAAAGGAGAGACTACTGTCCACCTGTGTCCCAAGGTCTCTTATCACATTTTCAGCATTAAGTAGACTACCAGCTAGTTCATGGGTACAGAGTTTTTACCAAAGGGGATGACAATACACTTTTTGGCATTGAGCTTCAGGCCATGGCTTCGACACCAGGTATCTGTCTCAGTGAGGCCCTTTTGTAGTTTGTCCACATTGTTAGGAGTTTCGAATATGGCTCCTAGTATGCAGTCATCTGCAAACTTTGTTAGCCAAAGACCTTCTGTGTTGGCCTGCACTTCAGAGAAGTAGATACCAAACAGGAGAGGACCCAGGACTGAACCCTGTAGTACTCCACTTGTCACTGGTTTGATGTCGGATTTGGAATCCGCTACTTTCACAGTGTGGGTTCTGTCCGTGAGCGAGTTGGCAACCCATCTTGTGACATAGGGATTTATACCTAGTTTAGTGAGCTTATCTATAATTCCAGAGTGGGGGATGGTGTCGAAAGCCTTGGCAAGATCTAGATAAGCTGTGTGAACCATTTTACCCTCATCTATAGCTTTGGTGACTGCTTCGAAGAAGTCAATCATATTTAGGAGACATGATCTGCCTTTTACAAATCCAAACATCAACTTGTAGTGCTGTTTCATTCTACTTGCACTCAGGAAATGAAGTTTAAGAAGGTGTGTTCAACGAATTAGGGAATGGGTGTGTTAATTAGCAGTTTCACCTCATTGGAGCAAAGTATTTTTTAAACAAGGAACAGTGGTCACTATGTATAGATCTGATGAAGGGTGAACTTTGAAACCTGAAAGCGCTTATCTTTCTGTGTTTGTTTTATTATTTTAACATGTTCTGATGATGTTTTATAATAAATAGAAGCTGGTTTAAAATTATTCAGCAGTGGATTCTCAGCTCTATTAATGCCGACTGTTTTAAGGTGATGCTTATAGAAATAATGCTTGCAAACGAAAAGTGCTTTTGAAGAAAGTGGATGTAAGAAGTAACTTGAGACTTTGTTAACTGGTAGTGGTTGTGTTTTCTTGCCACACCTATCAGTTTTTAGAGACTCTGCCCTGGATGTGAAATACGCGCTGCTTGCTGCTGTTTGGATATTTTACAATTTTTACAGCACGCTCCTATCCGGTTCCATTCTTTTTGCTGTTGGATTTATTCTTGTTTTACACAGAACAGAAGGAGAGATGGTGGAAGGGAGAAAGGAGAAAATGATAGAGGAACTAATTGGTAATAACAGTGTGATGAACAATACGATGGCCACTCCTATAGATGGAGGACGTATATCCCCTCACAGTAAGTCAAAAAGATTAATGTTTAATGTGAATGATAATCCACTATTGAAAATAGACCTGATAAATGAAATGACAATGACTGAACAGATGGACAGTAATAGAGCACAGTTGGTTGATATGGAAAGATGTTTTAAAGATTTAAGAGAGTTAGAGGATAATCTTTATGAACTCAAAAGACTACAGTGGCAGCGACAACATCTAGAAGTCTGCCTACACTTCAATATTGTACCAAGAGGCCTGAGAGTGTTGCTGATGCCTACTTACGGCAACTCACAACCTGAGTTGCTGAAGAAGTGGCAGAGTTTAAACCTGGAACACAGCCGAAATTACACAAAACTATTAATAGAGCATTTCTTGCCAAGAGAGATGGAGCTGGTTAAGAAGGCAGAGAATTTACAAAAGAGCTTAGAGCAAGATTTTGAGAATGCAACCTTTACTTCTAAACTAGAAGAAGTTTATTATAAAATCACCCTGTATGATAGTAAGCTGGAGCAGATTAAAGCTAGGAAAATCAGAAGAGACTATATTGATTTCAAGAAGGGGGATGTCTTCATGTGGTCAAAAGAATATAACAGGAACCAGCAACCTTGTGACAATGATGAACAAGGTTACCACCGTTCAAAGAGATCATCATTGAGCAGAATGCAAAAACCAGGGGCAGCAGAGAGAAATATGATTGACAATGAGCAGGGTAACAACAGGAATAATGCAGAGGATAGAGCATTGCCTCGGCAGGAGATAAGAAACAACACTGAAAGTACAGAAAACAGGGCAAACCCAGCTCCCCAGGGCAGCAACTACCAAGGTGATGTGAATAAAGACATGGGAGCAATACCGAACAGTAATGAAAAAGAGATGTTTTTTCTGACTTTTCGATTAAGGATAAGAGAGATATGGAACAGAAAAGAAATGAGGTCCTTAAGCAGAGGAAGGAAGAGAAGGAGATCATTTGCAGAAGACAGATGAGAAGTATGGATAGGGAATCCTTGGTCTTCAATCTCTCATCCGTCAGACTAACTGATGTACATGTCAATGTGTTGAATAAAGGGTTGAAATTCATACCCAAGAGAGGAATGGATGAAAATGAGGCTATATTAAGCCTAAGAAGTTTTGGAAGAGATGTGATGTTAAAGACCATGTTCAAGAACAATAAGGATGGACAGATGGAAAGATTCAAGAAACCCAGTAGTTTTGTTCCACAAAACAAAGGGGTGATGGGCACATTTATCAATGTATGTGAGAAAGAAATTATTGAACATAGTCAAAATAATAACAGAAGAAAGTTTTATAACATCACAAAGGAAGAAAGGATGGCCTTAAAGGAATTGGAAGAAAATAAAGAACTAACAATCAAACCAGCGGATAAAGAAGGAGGGGTAGTTCTGATGGATACCAACAAATACATAGAAGAGGTTTTGCTTCTGTTAGAAGATGGCACCTCATACAGAGAAATTAATAAGAAGGAACTGAATGATATTGAAAGTCGAGTGAGGATGTGTCTGGAAGGACTTAGAGAAAGGAACCTGATCACATCAGAGTTGTATGATTATCTGGTTGTTGAACATCCCCTGATTCCAGCTTTTAATGCCTTCCAAAAATACATAAAGATCCACACAAACCACCGATGAGGCTCATTGTGGCAGGAGCAGGATGGATCACGGAGCCAGCCTCTATTTATGTAGAAAATCACATCAAGAAAGAACTGGAGAAAGTACCAACAATTTTGAAAGATACGAAAGACTTCATAGAAAAGTTGGGTGAGTTTGTAGACACCAAAAGAAATAACAGAAAACATCTAATGGTATGTATGGACATTAAGAATTTATTTACTAGTATTCCCAACTGTTATGGTATGACGGCTATGAATGAATATCTCATAAACAAAGGCATGTATGGTGACAGACAAATTGTGATCGTCTGTGAACTGATGGAGTTGATATTAACAAATAACGTCTTAATCTTTAATGGCAAAATATATATTCAGCTATGTGGAGTAGCAATGGGCACGCCGTGCACCAATAGCTATGCAAATTTAGTTTTGGCGCACTGGGAAGATCAAGTCATTCATCATGAGAACCCATGGAAAGATAACATAAAGTTATATCAAAGGTTTGTTGATGACATATGTATTTTATGGGAAGGCAATGCTGTGGAATTAAAGGAATTTCATCAATATTTAGAAAACAGTACTAACTTCTTGAGGTTCACTGTGATGTACAGTGATACACAAATGGACTTCTTAGACATGAGAATATGGCAAAATGAAGAAGGTGACATAGAAACAACCCTCTACAGAAAAGAATGTTGGAAGAACAACATACTTTCAAGAGACAGTATGCATGCGAGGCATACCCATAGGAATGTGATGAGGAGTCAGTTCCTAAGAACATCAAGAATACACTCGAATGATATCAATATCACGAATATGATGGAAGATATGTCAGACCATCTGAAAGACAGGGGGTACAAAGAGATGGAGATCATGGAAAATAAGCAACAAGTCATGATGGAAAGGGAAACGAAGGCAAAACCATACTTGGGGAAAAAAAGAAAATGGAACAAATGAGTTCAGAAGGAAAGACCCAGTGGGGATTAAGATGATTCTTACCCACACAACTGACACTAAACAAATCTGTGGTATAATAAAAAGAAACTGGAAAATATTAACATCAAATGTAGAATGCAAGGAGATAGTGGGACAAGCACCGAGATTTGGATATAGGAATGCAAGTAATTTAAAGGATATTTTATACAAGGACAACTACTCTATACCACCAATTATGTCAGACAGAAAGGGTACCTTTCCTTGCAGAAGATGCACGATGCGCAAATACATCTGTACAGAAAATGCATTTGAACATCCAGTCACCAAGTAAAGATACATATGTAATTTATATGCGGATTGCACAACTAGAAATGTTGTGCATTTAGCCACATGTTCAAAATGTGAACAATTCTATGTGGGAAAGACTATAAGACAACTGAAAGAAAGGCTCTCCAAACATGTCAGCGACATTAGGCTAAAAGACTTTAAAAGTCCCCTGGCAAAACACATCAAGGATCATGTAGATCATAGTTTTGTTTTCAGGGTTTTATAAGTTATATATGTGTCCAGTAGGGGGGATGATATCAATAATAGACTAGAGCAAGAGGAAATGTTCTGGATAGGGAAAATACAAGCACATGTAGAACCGAGACTTAATACTACATTTCCCATCCAACCTGCACTTAGGAAGCGAAGACTAAGAAGGCGTGTCTAGCACTTCTCAAAGGGAAAGGGCACATCAACTTGTAGTGCTGTTTCATACTACTTGCACTCAGGAAATGAAGTTTAAGAAGGCATGTTCAATGTATTAGGGAATGGGCGTGTTAATTTGCAGTTTCGCCTCATTGGAGCAAAGTATTTTTTAAACAAGGAACAGTGGTCACTATGTATAGATCTGATGAAGGGTGAACTTTGAAACCCGAAAGCGCTTATCTTTCTGTGTTTGTTTTATTATTTTAACATGTTCTGATGATGTTTTATAGTAAATAGAAGCTGCTTTAAAATTATTCAGAAGTGGATGCTCAGCTCTATTGATGCCGACTGTTTTAAGGTGATGCTTATAGAAATAATGCTTGCAAACAAAAAGTGCTTTTGAAGAAAGTGGATGAAAGAAGTAACTCGAGACTTTGTTAACTGGTAGTGCTTGTGTTTTCTTGCCGCACCTATCAGTTTTTAGAGACTCTGCCCTGGATGTGAAATACATGCTTTTTGCTGCTGTTTGGATATATATATATATATATATATATATATATATATATATATATATATATATATATATATATATATATATATCTATATATATATATCTATATATATATATATATATATATATATATATATATATATATATATATATATATATATATATATATATATATATATATATATATATATATATATATATATATATATATATATCAATATATATATATATATATATATATATATATATATATATATATAAATATATATATATATATATATATATAAATATATATATATATATATATATATATATATATATATATATACACACAAATATATATATATATATATATATATATATATATATATATATCACACTAGTTCCACCTACTAACATGTTTTCAAAATTACCAACCTATCGATGCATGAATCTAAGTATAAAAAGTTCTGTAATATTATTACATAGTTTCACAGGTTCATAGGTAGGTACTAGGCTATTGGCCCTAAGACTTATATAAGCCTAGACAAAAAGGTACCCTGACTTTAGCCACCCAAGAAAATTATTTTCCTGTGCCCCTGTCGATCAGAGCCACAGAAGTGATCCCAAAACAGTAAAACAAATGAATAGATCATGCAGCAACAAGCATATTCTAAAAAAAATATATATATATAATTCTGGGAAACTATTAATTTCATCATCCCCTCTAATAACTCGACCTCCAATTTTTTGACTGTCATTAAAACTGGAAAAACCTTCTGCCGGTATTTCACTAACCTAGTTAATGCTAATAACGAGTGTAGAACCACAGACTACAACATTTTTCCCACCATGCAACGTCCGCCTTCAATTACTCTCACCAAGTTAATACTATCTGAAGTATCAAAATACTGATGAAATTTGAGATACGCGTGAGGCATATATATATATATATATATATATATATACATACAGACTTTTAGGAGAAGACATTAAGGAACAAGATGAATGTGTCTGTAATGTGTGATGGTGAACAAATATATGTATATATATATATATATATATATATATATATATATAGTGGAACAGGGGCATGATGGGTACTGAATAAAGAAGTGGTAATATGAATTTGAAGAATGAGAACAGGAGAAGAGTTAATGGGACTTGGAGTAAATGTTACAAAAGATATGACAAGATGAGTGATAAAATACATGCTTTAAAAGAAAGTATGAATAAAACATGGCTGATAAGTGAATGGCAGATATATATACACTGAGGCTTGACTGTGATTCCTTATTTATGTAAATAAGAACAGCAGTTTTTGGGCTCACCATTCATCGTAACTTACATAGGGAAAATTGTGTAATAAAAAAAAAACATAAAAATTGTTTTTATTTTCAGAGTGGCAATTTCTAAGTGGTTAATGAATTGTGCAGTGACAGATCAAGTCTGATGATTAGATGATCAGATTTTGCAACATTCAAGCTCCTAGGCTTTAAGATATTTTCCTGCAGTACATTTGATTGGAGACACATGGCTGAATTGCAATTTAAGCCGTGGAATCTTATGGCTGTTACAGACTCAATGTGGGCACAGAGATGCACGCAGCACCATATCCACAACTTCAATAACCAACTGTACATTGGGGAAATATTGTGCATGACCATTGTAGCACTGAGAGGCAGTAGGCAACATGGCAAGCATTAAAAGCAGTATGCGCAGTATGCCCAGTTTCATATCAGTGGCAATGAAAATGCAGTGTTCAATGGGCAATGTTTTTATTGGTGGTATGTATTTATGGACTGTTGCCCCTTTCAAAGTTTCTACAAACATTGTCTAAAATAAGTTCTAGAGAATAAGAGTGACTACATGAGCAAGCTATTTATGCTATAGCACACTTCTAGATACTGTAGTTACATAAACGTATCGTGTACCAAGTACAGCAGACACTACTTCGCTGTACTCACGCATGTGATTATCATAGATGTAGGCATGGCACTGCATGCCTCACTGTGGCCACAGTGAATATGTAACAGCTATCTGGAATGTTTCTGCCTGGGCCTCTGCTGAAAATGGGCTCTGTCTTTTGGTAAATAAATGTTAAAATAAAATAAAATATGTCTCTGCAGCTGAATTTCAGTTCAGTCATGTATCTCCATCCAAACATTCCACAGAAAAATGTCTTACCTCGTAGGAACCTGAACCCATTTTTGCAACATAGTAGTAAAACCCAGATTGTGCTTCAGATGGTCCAGGTTTGATGAGTTTTTGTGGCTGCTGCAGCAGCAATTAGGGAAGATCGTTATGAGCGGATATGACTGGCATGCCCATCCTAGGAGGAGAGATACATCAAGATCTCACTGCTGTTTGAAACCAATAGAATACCAAGCACAACAGCAGTCAGTCATGAGGACAATATGCCACTTCTACCAAAGAGTAAGCTGTTGTACATGAGTGTTGAATGTATGGAATTGTGAAAGTTTAACCAGTACTGCAAGCTCCTCTTTGGCAGAATGTATATGTTCTGCAGCTGCAATGGGACTGGAAAATCGGTCATACAAGATCTTCATTGAAGTCCCTAGGATGAAATCACAATGCAGTTTTATATATATATATATATATATATATATATATATATATATATATATATATATATATGTATATATATATTTGGTGTCTGTTCAAGGTGTGAACCTTCCCCAAGTGTGACCCATGGTCTGGAAGATAAGTCAGACATTTGTGTCAGTGGGACAAAGAGGATTCAGGTAGCAATGCTTAAGATCAGTGTACCACCGGCAGAAAAAAAATACTACTTAATAAATATGACTAACAAGTACAGGTGTGAAGGAAAGAATGAGGGTGAAAAGAAGTCTAAAACAATATAATATAATTAAATGCTAGGGATGTTAAGAAATGACATGAATATGTAATAGAAATGTGGAGGTCCTTGGTAAGAAAGGGGGGCAGTTATAGAACAATCCATACTGAGTACGCAAACAAGAGAAGTAACAAAAGAAGGCAGATTATGTTATGTAATTTATATGGAAGAAAGTATGCACTGCATATAAATCTAAACAGGTAAACAAGGCTGGGCAGTAGCTCAGAAGTAGAATACACCACAGCATTTCTGTTCCATGGAGGAAACTGTATACTGATTATAAAGTAAAGAAGCCGAATACACTACACATTTCATGTACACATGATATTATATATAACACTGAGGTGATGATTTAAAGAAAACGGCATAAACAGTTCTTAAGGACTGGCAATGCTTGGCTATGAACATGTTCCTGGAGGAGGTCAACATTTTATGGTGACATATAGGAAGTAAAATCACAAACTCCGACAGCTGAGTTTCAGGGAATTATTAATTTAGAATCAGATATGAATTATACTTGTCTATTATTCCACTGTTAAGGATTTGGATGCACCTCAGTACTGAAGATGATGGAGCATTTTGTCTGACAGTACAAGTATTTTGTTGGTGGTATATTTTTAGTCAAAAATATCAATTGATAAATATGTTTTACTACAAAATAAATGCCACCTCCGTACAGTTATGTGTACTGCAGTCTCTGCCTTGAACAGAATTCAAGTGCCCCTTATATGAAATAAATATATATTAACTTCTGTAGACAGTTATACTGAAACTCTTGCTCAAGCTTGAAATTTTTTCTTATGTATATTTTTCATTTATCTGGCAAGAACAGAAGTTACATATCCAGCTTTTTTACACAGAACAAATATTACAGCACTTTGCAGATAATATTTTGAACTCCCACACAAAAAAGAGCTAAGACTTTTGTCTATTATGAGATGTACGTTATTTATTAAATGACTTTTCTCTTAAAGAATATATGAGTTTATTTCATATTTAGAGACAGTTGTCTTGTTCTAAAATGGAAATAAAATCATGTATGAAATTTATTTTTTCCTATCCCTCTCTCTCTTCACAAACAGACATGAAGATGACAGAACATATCCTATCAGAGTATTCATATTTTGCCATTCCGGCATGTGAAAGGCGATAATCTCTGTAACAACCAAACTTGCCACCTGGTTTGGGAGGGGATCATAGTTGTGCCTTTGCCAAGTTTGCTTTTACAGTGAAATCTCTTCTTAGTTTTTGAAATGGTTGTCATACTTTGATTGTGTCCTATAAATGCCACATGCCATCCTTACAGTGAAATCCCTGCAATGCTCATGTCATACTTATTTCACAGCAGCATTTAAAGCAAAGATACTGGTGTGCTTTGCTCTGCTATGTGTATGAACTCAACTTTTATGTACGGACTGCAATGTTCCATCTCAGTCTCCAAAGCTGTTTCTCAGAGCTTTCACACACTTCTTTAATGTTAATGCAAAATCAAATCATTTTTAAATGCATACAATAACCAAAGACAAATCTTCCTCTGACTAAATGAAATACCATGAAATCTCAGGCATGGCTCTGAACTGGAAATATAATACGCAGTTGTAGCTCTGGAGATAAGTATGGGTATTTGTTTTTCATTTTTTTCATCGGTACATTAATTACATCCAAAACTTATTATAAAACTATTTTGTGGATGGAGAAGTATTTCAAACATTACTTGTTTACAATTTTAAAGCTAAAAAAGTAAAACTTGAGTTATTTGAGTATGAGATAAAGAGGCACTGCTATCTGGTGACAGGGTAACTCAGGAAGAACAAGCAAATAGCTAAATCTACTTTTGTAGCATTGCAGTTTCTCTTCTGATATATAACAAATTCAAACTTCTTAACCATCCTGCAGAGTACTGATAGCAAACATACATAAAAGATAAAATGTTACAAGAAGTGAAATAATCTACACCTACTGGAGAAGTCTCAGAGATGAAGTGATTGAAAATACATAAATACTATATCTCATTTTTGGAAACAGCAATATTAATTTTTAAACACTGGTAAATAGGTATCTAAATTTACTATTCCATTTGATTATATGATTTTATCATTTCTTCTTCATGGGTGGGAAGATACTACATGTCCTTAGATCTTACAGTATCTGTCATAACTAAGTATCTGCAAAACTAGGATACTTAGTTACTAAACCAGCAGGTGGTAATTTGCCTCAGGAGTTAAAATAATTTTCTGTCTGAGGACAATACAACCTCTGAAGGAAGAAAAGGCATGTTACTGCTACATACAAAATTAAAATGGAGGAATGTTATACATGAGATATGGGCTTGTATTACTGGTAATTACACATTACATGTTAGAAACAGGTAACTAATACAAGGTGGCACATGGTAGTCACAAAGTGTTTTGTCAGATATTAGTTAGAGGACATGGGACACCCTGGACTTGGCTCCTTTTGTCTCTTTAGCAGTTAATGATATTGGTCAGTGAGTTTTCAAACCTGGCAAATAATGCTACAACTGACAAGCAGGGAACAAAACAGTCAATAATTCAATATCTAGTCATTTTAGAACACTTTTGACAATGGTAAACAGTTATTGGTGGCATTTTAATTTGCTCTAAAAGTGTACATGATGTTAAATAAATATTACTCATAAGAAGTCATTGAAGTGCATCATGGGTACTTAGGCCAAGTACTTCATTTAGAAAAAGCTGAGTGAGTGTGAATAGAAGGAAAATATAGCCCTAATCCAGTATCTGTATTCAATTGGAATGCAAAAGATCTTTATACATGACAAGTATTGTTGGATTTAAAAAATCGGAGAAAATAAAATATATATATATATATATATATATATATATATATATATATATATATATAAAGAGAGAGAGAGATGTGGGAGACGGAGAAGGAATGTGAAGAAGGGCTGAGGCCTTTTAAACAATTAAAATATGGAAAAGTTATAGAGAACACTAACAAGAATCTCATATTCTAGCCAATTTTCCTTTTTGTGCTTGGACCTATCGCACCTGGTGTTAGACTAGCCTTAGCCATCCCATGGGCTGTATTACCTCTATTGAGAATAACTGGGATTATACCATAAATAATATGAAGGGACCTATACATCAGCTAAAGCATTTAGGAGTTGCCTCTGTCACTTAGTAGTACAGGGGGCAGTCCTGTGTACATTTTCTGTTTCCCATCTATAGATCCAAGTTGCACTTGAATATGGACAGGAGTGAATTTTGTCTTATGTGAACAGGGAATCTTATCCGGAACATCAGTATCTTTTGCAAGATATACCTGCCCCTCCCAACTATTCTGTTGCTGTTGCTGAAGATGTTCAGATCCCTAGATTAAGTATTTCGGTTGCCATGTGAATTGCTGATGTGCAATGAATCCATCAGTATTGTGTCAGAGGATGCCTTGCATGCCAGACACAGGTTGCCTCTTAGCAGTCAGTGGGTACAACATATAGTGACAGAGCTTTGAGTCTGTCCATGTATGACATGTTGTTTAGGCCTTGTATCCTTTTAGTAAGGTGTCTTCATCAGCATTCCAATTGTTGCATGTGTATGGACAGATTCACGACAAAAGGGGCAATGATCTAGACATTCCCTTTGTTTATAACCTGTGCAATAAAGAAGGACTTTCTTACAACAATAGACGAATGTTGGTCAAAAATTATGTCACCATCCACATAAGTTCTCAAATTCTGAACAACTGGGTTAATTCTTAGGG